>NC_134483.1:267005995-267010995 GCF_040206685.1 Ascaphus truei
TCATTTGGTAATTAGTCTGATTTTACACCTGAGGAGCGCAGTCTATTCTTTGTTTGTTATATATATATATATATATATATATATATATATATATACACACACACATATGAAAAAAGAACTTTAAGCGCTACAGTAAAAATTACCTATTGGGCGTATAACCACAGTGTATAATTATCAATAACATAGAACATCAACCAATATTAAATAGATAAAGGGGGGGTGGTGCACCCCAAATTACCTGTCCCTAAAACAAATGCAGCCAACAAGGTCCACAACCCCACAAAGTGCAGAGTAGAAAAGTATACGGAAGAATGACCTTGGCGCAAATGAAAGAACAAGGGAGAGGGAGGAAAGAAAACATAGGGTAGCATGTCTAATCAAATCGTCACAAACAGATGGTGAGAGATACACTCACCCTTAGGTGGTAAATAAGAGCCTTTATTCACACATTTGGGATCTGGAACTTTGGAGTTAACTCTAGCAGAGATGTCAGTTGCCTTCTTTCTTGATTGAATTTTGATCTCAGATGAATACCATATCATGAGGATAGAGAGGGAACATATATAGTGCAACACAGTTTTATTAAAAAACCTAAAAAAACACACATGAATAAAATACTCACACTCAGTAAGTATAAAAACGGGCAATTGGAGAGATTTTAATCTAACTGAGTCTCTCACATTCAGTTTGTGCCCAGATTGTAAGGCGTGCAAATATGGAAAAAAGAAATCAGATTGTTTCACTTCCAATACAACTAATGAGACCTTTCAAATAAAGGATTTCATTAATTGTAAAAGCACAGCAGTGATTTACTTACTAAGCTGTCTTTGTGGACTGCAATATGTAGGACGCACGATAAGACCTTTACGTCTAAGAATTTTAGAGCACATTAGAAACATTAATATAGGACTTGAAAGTCATAATGTCTCACTGCATTTCAAAAAAGTCCATCAACTTAATCCGGCTGGTTTAGTCTATCAGGGCATAGATTTAGTGAAAACTAATTGGAGATGTGGCAATCGTATCCAGGATGTTTCTCAGCAAGAAACATTCTGGATACATAAACTGCGCACCTTAAGACCCTTTGGTCTTAACATTGATATAGACCTGAATTCCTTTCTGAATTGAAACCTGTGTTTCTTTGTTTACAAAAAATATTTTTATTATCAGCATGTTTTTGCTTAATGGTTTCTTTTTTTTAAATTGTTTTTCCTGCACTGGATCTATGTGTTCTCTCTATAGATTGTGTGTATATACAGTACATATGCACAACATCTCAACTATGTGTCCATTTTGTTATTGTGAATTATTTATTATATTGCTGTTTATATTCTTGGTCAGATGTCTGTGTATGTATAACTATGTATATTTTCATTCCAACCCGCTTTTTATTTTTATTTTACTATGCTGCTGTTTTGTATTACGTTAAATGTTTTGTGTCGTTATCCCCGCCCCTTTTCCCCATTTGACCTATCAATCCCCGCTAATACGTCATCATCTGGGACTATATATATGGGACTATGTAGTCAATCATATCACTACACCCGAGGAAAATCATATCCACGATTGAAACAAGTAGGGTGGTTCCCTAGATGTTTGGAGAACATTGAGCTGTCTGCCTTTCCTGCTTCTGCTGCTGACGCTGAAAGCCCCGCCGCTGTGAGATTGCTGTGAGACTGCAGAGATTGGAGGCTTACCTTTGACTTTGACATCATCCGCTGCGATCAGCTGTGTGTCTGGGAGGAGTAACATTCAACTTCCCTGCTCCAGTTACGGCTACAGAGAGGCATGGCTGAAATTTTCTACAAGACCCAGAGTGGTCAACTTGCCATTGTTCGTGTGGGAGCATGTGAGTTGAATGAGCTCACCGCTCTCATGTATATGTTTTTATTAAACTGTATTACACTATATATACTTTTCTTCTTTTTATGTGGTCAGGGAGAATTCCTGTCCTAAAAACTGCTCCAGATCAGAAATCTGGGAACGCCTAAATATTCATACACCACGTGAGTGGGCATTCATTAGTTTAACTAGCAATTAGGTGTTTATATTACACATTTGCACTATGTTGTTTTTCTTCCTTTTTTTTATATATACCTGAGGGGAGTCTTTGCACTTGGGAGTGTTCTTGTTGCCTAATTTAAGGGGGTTGGGAAACACCCTCATACCAGCTGTATCTCCCGATTGGTAACATCAATTTATTTATAGAACACTGGGTGATTTTAGTTTGCACTTATTTTCTCTGTTCCCCATTATTGACTACCTGAAATTTCGCTCCCTTCATAACCTGGATCTATGCTGTTACTGTAGGGAACTTGAACAATTCCCTCTGAAGGTCGAGAATTTTTCTAATCCACCTTACATTTTATTGCATCATATGCATCACTGTATGTTATGTTTGCACTTTGTGTTGTTTAGCACCGTGTTAAATCACTTGGGTTTTTAGTTTTTTTCCCCCCACTATTGAAGTCAGGCTTACAGGTCTGTAATTCCCTGGTTGTGATCTAGCTCCCTTTTTAAATATAGGCACCACATCTGCTTTACGCCAATGAGCCTGTGGAAATGAAGTCCTGGAATATTAAATGTAATGGTTTGGCTATTACTGAACTTAACTCCTCAGAACTCTTGGATGTATGCCATCGGGGCCAGGTTCCTTATTTACTTTAATTTTATCAAGTCACCTATGAACTTCTTCCCCAGTTAACCAATTATTAATTAATATTGAGGTTGTGGCTTCCTCCTGTGGCACTACTATTAAAATGGATTCTTCCCTGGTATACACAGAAGCAAATAATTTGTTTAATACTTCTACTTTTCCCTTAACTCCAATAATCTGAGTTCCCATCTCACACTGAAAGGGTCCTATATTTTCATTTCTGATGTTTTTGTTATTAAAGTACTTAAATAACTTTTTAGGGTTAATCTTACTTTCTATTGCAATCTTTTTTTCATTATCCATTTTGCCAATTTGATTGCCCTTTTGCAATTTTTTTGCATTCCATATAATTATGATAATATGCCTCCATCCCTTCTGACTTCAAGTATCTAAATGTCTGACTCTTCTTTTCTATTTCCACCTTTACCTGTTTACGTAACCACATTGGTTTTGACATTTCTTTTATACTTAATACCCAAGGGTATACATTGAGTGTGCTTTTCTAACAATGTTTTAAAGACTGCCCATTTATCTTCTACATTTTTCCCTGCAAAAGCATAATCTCAATGTATTACTTCTAGATTAGTCCTCAGTTTATTAAAATCTGCCTTTCTAAAGTTTAAGGTCTTTGTTGAACCTAAGTAATCTGTTTTTTGATAATTTATTTCAAATGAGACATGTTATGATCACTGTTACCCAACTGTTCCAGGACTTGAATATTTACCATTACTTCTACATGGTTTGATATTACCAAATCCAGTATTGCCCCTCTCCTGGTTGGTTCTTCAATAATTTGGGTCATGTCTTTAAGCATCCACACAAACCTGTTTCCTTTTGTTGCAATGCTAATCTCATTGCCCCAGTCTATGTCTGGATAATTAAAATCTCCCATTATTACAGGAGTTTGGAATTAGATCTATTGAGCCTTAGAAGAGGGATGTAGATTTGGGTAGCGGTGCTACAGGCCAACGGAGGAGGTACTGTACCTACAGAGGCGGCAAGGACCAATCTAAGAGCAGAAGAGGACAAGTGAGAGGATCGAGAGGAGGAAAGACCCCACTCCCCCTCCCCGTTTCATTTTCTCATTTATTTTTTGTTCCCTATATGATTGAAGGCTTAACTTTGTTGCTTTATATGCAGTATGAGTTATAATTTTTTTTTTTTAAATCACCTATTATGCAAACATGAGCAGAAGAAGGATTGGTTCCAGACAGCTCACCAGGTAAGAATAAAAATTGAAATCGTTTATTGGACTACTGTACATAAAAAACAAAAAAACAAACATAACAGGACAGGAAAAACCTCCCATGCATTTCGGGCTCTACAGCTCTTTCTCAAGGAGTATGGTTAGGGCTGTGTAGTGAAAACTCTAATATCGTCCTCCTGTGTACTCAGGTGCAGCTGACGGTAGTTGTAATTAGTTACTGCACCGACACACTTTATTCGAGCAAATACCCAGTATGTACCTGGCAGATACCTGGAATGCGCCGCTCCTCACCTCTGACAAGCCCCGTTGCGTTTGCCTTCCCAGCCTGGGTTCATGCCTGGCTGACGGGCGGCTGATCTGTTAAATGATAATGATTAGGATTTAATAGGCTGCAATGCTTCGCGTGTCTACCAGATGGCATAAATTCATGAATTGTAATGCAGTATATATATATATACTGTGCAGTATTGCAGCCAGCGGGAATAAAATTCTTCAATCCCTGCCTGGAAAATAACCCAATGCACTCGGGCAGAAAACAGTCACAAACCTCAATACACCCGGGTATACCCGAATTCGTGGGACTAGCCGAGCTCGAATAAGGTGTGTCGCCAGTGTATAGTTGCACCCGCTGCATTAACAATGCAAGTCCAAAGGGGATCACATTAAACTTTAACCATTAAGATGAAATGTAGCATAATAAATGCTTACAGAAATAATTAACTACTCATGGTATATGTTCAATGCTATGTATGTCTAGAATACCACAGAAATATATATATATATATATATATATATATATATATATATATATATATGTAAACCCCGTTATAACGCGGTCCTCGGGGTCCACCCCGAGACCACCGCGTTAGTAACGGGGTCGCGCTATTTTTTTTAAAAAAATGGCCGCCGCGCGCCTGATCGGGAGGGAGTTAATAAATAAATTTTAAATTTTTTTTAAAAAAATGGCGGCGATTCATCCCTCCTCCCTCTCCCTCTCAGCCCCCTCCATCTCCCTCCCCCCCCACCCCGAGGTATGCCCCCGCAGGGCAGTGCCCCTCTCTGGGTGCAGGAGGGTGGGTTACATGTCAGCAGCACGGTGTACTCACGGTCACAAGTCCGAGCTGCAGAGAGGCTGCA